>NC_138037.1:39432250-39472250 GCF_964106645.2 Podarcis pityusensis
GCCAAGTGCCTTTTGTTGACTCTCCTCCTACCTCAATGGACCCTGATGCTCACCAATGCTCACCTGGTGGCTGCAGTGGCAGCATCAGCAATGCTCTAAATCAGTTCAGCATGTCTAGGAGCTGAAATTTAATTTTTTCCACAATCCTGCCATGCGTTGTGGTGAAATTAAATGGCAGCCTCCCCCCCCCCCATCAGTAAAATGTTGAGTCTCAAACCCAAATACTTTTAGAAAGGGAGTGGACAGGCATCAGTGCTGGGCAGTGGCCTTAGGATGCCAAGGGCAGGTGCCAGGCCTGGTGCTCATGGAGCACCTAGCTCCAGTATGTCACTCTGGAAACTTTTTGTTGAAGACTGAGTATCAGTTCTCAATAAATACAATTAGCCTAGTGAATGGTGGCTGCCCACCTTATTCGGCAAATGAAACCTCGTGCTGCCCAAGGTATGCAGGAGACCCCTGTATCATTTACTTCATGGGTAGAAAAGCAAGTTGTAATTTTTACTAGACTAGTAGGGTTCTTCCACATTGCTTGTTCCACTTGCAAACTCCCCAGGCCTTTCCACAAGACACTTTACTAGCTTGAATTGTCAGCCTAGTCCAGAAATTGCCCCAGCTTTTCCCTTCTATACTGCAGCCCCATTTCGCATGCCTGTTTTCACCTCTTGCACTTCCACCATCTGAGGCAGGCCCATCACTCTGCCTTATGGGCAGGCTCTGAACCACCTATCCTGCCTGTTCCTTCTCCCGCACATTGGAACTACTTAGCACCTTGATGTAGCCTGATGAAGAGTTCTGGGCAACTCAAAAGCTTGCATACCCTTTAGTTGGCTTAATAAAGATAATGTCCTAAACGTATTTTTGAATAATGATTAAGGCATCAAAGGTAAAAGTAAAGGGATCCCTGACCATTAGGTCCAGTCGTGGCCGACCTCTGGGGTTGCGGCGCTATACTTGCTTTATATTAGCTGAGGGAGCCGGCATACAGCTTCCGGGTCATGTGGCCAGCATGACTAAGCCACTTCTGGCAAACCAGAGCAGCGCACGTAAACACCATTTAGCTTCCCGCCAGAGCGGTACCTATTTATCTACTTGCACTTTGACTTGCTTTCGAACTGCTAGGTTGGCAGGAGCAGGGACCGAGCAACAGGAGCTCACCCCATCACGGGGATTTGAACCGCTGACCTTCTGATCGGCAAGTCCTAGGCTCTGTGGTTTGACCCACAGCGTCACCCGCATCCCAATTAAGGCATTACGCGTTGCTAATCAATTGTGTTTATAGTTAGAGCACCAGATGTGTTTTGTGGAAGGATAACATGTTTCGCCACATGGGCCTATACAGTGGTACCTCAGGTTACATACGCTTCGGGTTACATACGCTTCAGGTTACAGACTCTGCCAACCCAGATATAGTGCTTCAGGTTAAGAACTTTGCTTCAGGATGAGAACAGAAATTGTGCTCCGGCGGCGCGGTAGCAGCAGGAGGCCCCATTAGCTAAAGTGGTGCTTCAGGTTAAGAACAGTTTCAGGTTTAGTACAGACCTCCGGAACGAATTAAGTACTTAACCCGAGGTACCACTGTACAGGGTATGATTTGATAGCAGCTGAGGCTACCACCTTCCTGAAGCCAAGCAGGTCTAGATTTGGTCAGTGCCTCTACAAGAGATGGCCTGGGAGCCACATGTAACTGTGTCATTACATATGCTAAAGCTATTTTTGGTCATCTTCATACTATCCCTTGCTTTTTCCTGTAGGACTAATTGCAGTCGTTAACAGCTGTCAACAGGATTACCATACCCATTGAGTCAATCACCCATCTCCTACTACCCTTCTGAGAAAAACCCCACCCCACCCTCCCACTATATATAAGGGTCTGGTGACTTCTGTTTCAGTGTATCTGAAGAAGTGTGCATGCACACGAAAGGTTATACCCAGAACAAACTTAGTTGGTCTAAGGTGCAACTGGACAATTTTTAAAATTATTTTGAGTTCAGTGTTATGAAGCATAGGAGATATATAAATGTAAGTAAATAAATAGACACATTTCTGTTATTCAAATGGCAGCAGGCTATAGCATGACTAATCCTTTCATTAAAGTTGGTGTCATTTTCTTTACAAGCTTTTAAGAAAGGATTTGCAACTTCTTAGAATATGTGTAGAAGTCTCTCCCCCCCCCCCCCCCCCCCGGTAAGATACAAATAATTCCTAGAAAAAGCACAAATAATTTTCCCAATATTTGGCATTGGCTTTAATATGCAGGGTGAGGGACCTCAAGTATATGCTTAAAATAGAATGTGAAAAAATATTTGTTTTTCAGTATGAGCTTTATTTCTCAGGTAGACTGCAAGAGATTCTAATTTAAGGACTGATACCATGTGTATTCAAATAACAGGCACTTGGTGTTCTAAAGGACATATGGAATGCATTATTATTATTGGGGAGGAAAGAGACGGTGCTGGGTGATTACCTGATGCAGGCTGAAGAAAGGTTGGCTGCAAACAGTAGTCTGTAATCAAATTGTGGTATTTCTTTAACTGGTGTTTTAATGTGATCAGCTGCCGCCTACCTAGACAGACTACTCCATTAATTTCAGTAGAGACATCAGATCTAGATATGCCCAGTTTAAGCATCTGCAAGGTTGCTGCCTCCAAAGCAGGGTGAGTGGGCTTTGCTCAAGATCTTCTTAAGAAATTCTTAGCTGAAAATGCAAAGAAACCGAGTGACATTTCTCTTCATTAAAAGGGGTGAAGAGACTGCCTGTGGGCATAAGAGTGAAAAGCAGGTGGTGTCTTCTGTCCATTGCTGTTACTGCAGATATTTGAAGAAGTATATTTCCATTTAAACAGTGTATTCTGAAGAGGTGTAGATAGATGAAATACTGAGGCTGCCGATCAAGTATTGCATGTCCAGAAGGAATGACAGAGTACCAAACTTGGGCCTGGGATCATGTTCAAGACAACACTTGAGCATGTTAGAAGTTTTATCTACACCATTCACCCTTGCTTTTTCTCTGCCTCAAATGCCCACCTGCAAAATAGTGTTCATACTGGTTGATTATGTGGCCCCACATCTGTGGCATTTGCTTCCCATCCCTACAAATTTTTAAGTGGACCTTGAAGACACCTCTTGCACCTGCTGCTTAATGCCACTGTTAAGTGAGCTGCTGATATGTTGCTGTTACTGTGCTAGTTGGGGCTGCTGTTTTCCTGTGCTGGCTAGTTTCACTGGTTTTTCTTAAGGGGGGAAGAGCTAATGTGGAATCCTATACACACTTATCTGTGACTAAGTCTCATTGAATTCAATGGAATTTACTTCTTAGCATGCGTGTACTGGATTGTGCTGTTAAAATTTTAAACTCTGTTTTGTATATGATATGTTTGCAGCATTGTGGAGAGATTCTTAAAAAAAACCACCAGTATAAATATGTTAAATAAAATAAGATAAAGGTTGGAAATAAGTAATAGGGAACACTGAAGGCCACATTCCCTTGTGGGTAACCTTCTGGGGGCCGAATGCCAGCAATAGGCAGGGCGATAGGCAGGAGGAGGAGGAGGAGGAGGAGGAGCAAGGGATGTATTATCTTTGTATCATGGGTTATATGTTCCAACCACACAGAGGTTTCTTCTACACACCCATCCCCACACCACTCATTTCAGACAAGCCAGAGTTCAAGAACATATGCCAGCCAGGCAAGCACTCAAGGAGAGCACAGAGCAGGGCCTGGGAGAGTAAGGGAGAAGAATGTGGCCTAGAGGGTGCATGGCCTGGAGAGAGTTCCATGGGATGGATACAGAAGTCTGGATGGCTGCATTTGGTTCTGAAGTTCCCCGCCCTTGTTGTAAATGATGCTTAGGCTACAATCATATACTGCCTTCATTGGGAGTAAGCTCCTTTGCACTAAATGGGACTTCCTTCTGAGTACACATGTATAGGATTGCCCTGGAAATGGTTTATAGCAATTTCCTCATATATTAAGGTTAATTGGTTTTGAGAGTAGGGCAGGACAAGAAGTGATAGGCTAGTTTAAGTATTTTATTTATTATTATTAATCTACTACTAACCCAGGTTCTGGCAACGGGATTAAATTTAATGGCAGCCTTTTCATTTCAAGAAACCAGACATTTACTGGACTTTTCAAAATTAGTGGGAAAGATGGGGGGGGGGAGAGGAGAAACTTTTTCAAACAGGAAGGAAAAGCTTGTTGACAGAAAATGGTTAAACATTTGATTAGTTCTGATGTTTCACCAGTGGGAAAACACCCAGGGTGACAAAAAGGCATAAGATCTTGCTCATTTTCACCAGAGACAATGTGCCCTCTGAGGGCTAGTAGTTAAGGAATACACCAACGGAGAGTCAAGGAAAGCGTCCTCATCAATATAAAAATTCTCACTTCTCAGGCTTATTTCTTCAAGCAGGGTCAATCTTTTCTAATGCAAGGCACGATTAATGTGTTCACATGAAGTTTCTCTTAAATGCTATAGGAAAAGGGCCTACCACTTTTGAGTCATGCAGCAGCTGAATCTTGCATTACATTTTAAAGATTCACAGACACATTGTGGCAGAGACCAACAAAATCTGTAAGATGCCAAAAGACTTCTTTTTGAAGACCCAGGAAATCATAACAAATTAACGAGCACCTTGACGCCTTCCCTTCTTTGTCAGCTCTCCCAATTTAAAAATGAAAAACTCAAACTAAGGCAAAGCTGGATCTACTGGAAAAGTTAGGTCTATCTGATATCACTGTGAAATAATAATATAGACTGCATTTGTATGCCCATTTGCCTGGGAGTAAGCCACATTGAAAACAATGGGAGTTGGTTCTTCTTAACTTGGTATGTGATTGCAGCATAATTTACTAAACTTGATGCAGTATTTCCCCTACCCTTTTTAGAACATTCACTATTATTCTTCATTGAACAGTACATCTGGATTTTCCTGGACATTTCAGTGATTCCCGCCTGGACGCTGTTCCTGATGGCCGAATCCTGGGTATGTCTAGGAAATTCCAGATGTATGGCAATGGCAGCTTACTGTACCTCTTCGGTAAGCAATGGTTGTGGCCTGACACTGTGCTTCCCTTGCTGCTTGAATGCAACGCGCCATTTTGAATGCAGCACGCCCCCTTCAGCTGCCATGGAGGCTCATAGGTTCCCGCCAAACCCGCTGATTCAAACGAGCCTATCCATGGCAGCCTTAGGGGGGCATGGCTTGATGAACAGACCTGAGGGAGGCAGGCTTCACTCAGGTTTGCTCAGCAACTATAATTCCCGGCCAACTCTACCCTCCTCATCCAGTCTGGGAAATTCTGGACATATGGCAACACTAACAGTACACTTTAGAGAGGAGAGGGCGGAAGCAAGGTATGGGAATAGAAGTAGAGAAAGTGGGGGACTGGGAAATAGGATCATGGGGGAAATGGTTCTGGGGTTAGAAGCTGGCAAGAAAGTTCTGGTTGACAACCATAAGCTTATCTCAGGCTCTTAAAAAGTCGTAAGTAGAGGTGGGGAATAAATTAGATTCAGTTTGCATTAGAAGGCCTAATTTGCACCTTCCGAAACCATACGTGAACTGAAACACAACTCTTTGAAATTTACACTTCTCTGAACTCTGCTATACAGTCCTCCAGCATATTGAGTAGTGTGTATAAAAAATTTTACCTTGGTAAAAATAACATACAAACATGCATTGTTTTATGAAGAATTTCTTTGCAATTTCCCAGATATACATAATTTTTCACATTAAAAATTATATAATAGGAAACATTTGCACTAAAATGTAGATGAATTCCCATGACTTTTTAAGAAATCATAAACTGATGTGAAGAACTGGATTTAAGGGTGGAAAAATAAGAAATAAACTGAGATTGTCCTCTTCATTCATCCATCCTTACTCAAAAGACTCACTCTGCATAATATGCAACATGGATTTCTGAAAGGAAGCTTAGCCTTTTCTGACTCCAACTGAAGATGCTTAACGAAAAAAGTTATATATTTATAAGCTCTTTCCTATGAAACTGATGGAGTGACATGCTTCTTTTCAGGATATTAGACAAAGGTGAAACAATGATCTAGCATTAATAAACACCATACATTTTTGTTGATAGGAAGCCAAATTTGGGGGGTATCTGAAGGCAAGGTCAAACACCGTTTCAAACAGTATGTAGGTTCTACAGTTTAACCTGTTGCACCCCTGTGAAATAACCAAGGATATCACTGTACATATGGGAAAAGGCATGAGAGACTGCAATTTGAGCCTTTAACTTCAAGCGGTTGGGACTTAGTACAGTGGTACCTCGGGTTAAGTACTTAATTCATTCCAGAAGTCCGTTCTTAACCTGAAACTATCCTTAACCTGAAGCACCACTTTAGCTAATGGGGCCTCCTGCTCCTGCTGCGCTGCCGGAGCACGATTTCTGTTCTCATCCTGAAGCAAAGTTCTTAACCTGAAGCACTATTTCTGGGTTAGCGGAGTCTGTAACTTGAAGCGTATGTAACCTGAAACGTCTGCAACCCGAGGTTCCACTGTATAGTCACGTGATGCTGGGGAAAGTGCAATGTGTATATGGCTAATACAGGTCAATGCAAAATAAAACTCTGTGTGTAACTAAGTAATGGATTTGGGATGGAAGACTGATAGGGGCAATGGAAGTCAAATGATCTTTGTTGAGACCCAAAATATATTTTGCAGAGGGTATTTTTGACTGGAGAACCAAGCAACCAATCAAACTGCAAGGTTATCCTATACTACTCATTCACCATTCTAACAATATAGATTCCCCTACAGACTGTCACTTTTTGCAGGAGGGATTCAATTGCATACTAACAACTTTGGGTTTATGCAGTCAAAGCAGATTAAAGTGCTCTGGTGCAACAAAGTCACATTTAAAAACTGGACATTTTGTAGTAAGGAAAAATGGCACGAAAATGCGCTAGAAAGTGTGGTATAGCAATTGGTGGCTGGATAACTGTTTAATGGATAACCTCCATGCAAACAAATCAGGATGCATCCTGGATCTAACAACACTCTGCTACTTTGCATAGCTGATGTAATCCATGCTCTTGCATCAACTTTATCTGCATTGGCTGGGTAATATTTTCAAATGTTTACAAACAAAAAACCAAAACAAAAGCTTTTTATTGCATAAGTTATAAACAGCATGAACTCGTGTTTTCCCTGCTATCTTCTGTCACAGCTACACTAAATTCTGGTTTTCTCAACAGTGCTCTGTAGGCAGTAAGTCTTCAGCAGAGAAGTAAAAAGAAGATTAGAAATGAAACCTGGAAGTCCAGACAACTGGTGCGTCCCTCTTAACTTTTTCATCTCTATGACTAGTACTTCCTTAATTTCAGTCATTGGCTAAGTACACTAAGAGGCAGGAAGGGGATTCTCAAAATGTAACTAGGAGGAATAGTTCCTGCATATTTTTGCTTCATATCTTGAGTTATACAAAGGCTAGAGACTTGCTCTTTTTGAAATATGAAAGCTAGGGATCTAGGCCAGCTGTTGGTGCTAATAGGCGCTGGGTGGCAATGATTACAATCTGGACAAAATTTGGCAATATGGCAACCAACACTAAATTAAAGCAACATTTACAAGCAGTTTTGGTACATTGCGGGGGGGGGGGGGAATCTGTTCCAAAGGAAAAAAGCCAAAAATTCCACTGGGAATTTTCAAGCTTTTGGGTACACTTAAAAGTAGCTACTTGGATCCCAGCCATACAATGCAGCTCATAAAATCTTTCAAACAATTGTTCTGAAATCACTCATTGCAGAAAGCCAAAAATTAAGGCGCTCTTGTCTTATGTCAAAATCAATAAGATTATCATCAAACGAATCTTATCATTCACAACTGGAACTGTGAGTATCTGCTATGTCATTACTATGTTAATTATTTAGAAACAGAATCAAATCAGAATAATACAAGATACATCCATAGTTCTCACCCTTCAAGGCCATTAGGACAGAATGTGACTTTCTGTCATTTCTCCACTTTAATGCTGTCAAACACTAGCCAGAGTGTTATGCAAAATTTTGAACTCATGATAATATGCTGAAGCTGTAAGCTAACCTTCACATGTAAAAACTAGGATTGCTTCAGTATTGATGCTATAGTATCTAGTCGCATATGTGAGAAAAGAAAGTGTGAGCCTAGTGGCACCTCAAAGACTACCCTGTTCTATTTTTAAAGAATCAGCTTTAGCAGGATGCAGAACAAATTAATGATATGCAAGAACTGGAAGTTTGCAGTGTGGAAATGAGCTACTGCATCTACTGATACTTTATCCTCTCAATAGGGATGGAGAGAAATTTGAATCAGTTTGCAATTAAAGCTGAATCTATCAAAATTCTCACTTTTCGAAATGAGAACCCAAACACAGCCATAATTAAAATTTGCATTTATCCGTTATCCACCCAAACAATGTTTACTGAAATACATATAATGGAGGAAGATTTGCATAAAAATGAACACTTACGATAGTATTGGGAGAAATTGCTTGAAAAAATGTGTACATCCGTTGAAACTGTATACAAACATTCACACTAAAATGCTGAAGAAATTCACACTAAAATGCTGAAGATTTAATAAGCTGTTAGGGGCTCCAGCAGGCAGATTTACCCCTTTCCCCAACGTTCTGTTTTTAACTGACACTCAACATTTACCCACTCCACATATTGTCTATTTGATCTCCCCACTTTGTGTTGTTTATACAGATTTCTATATTTCAGCATATCTAAGGAGTACAACTAAGTAGAAAATACTCAATTTAGGGTGGGGAGTCCCATTTTGCTTTCAAGATGATAGGTACTCAACCACCTGATATTGCTATTGCATAATAGTGTTTAGTGTGAAACACTACTGCATGACCATTTCTGTACTCCAGTGTCTTGGAAAAACAAGCATAAGTGCTCAAGTGATGCAAATACGTGTTTGAAGCTGAATGAATTGGTGCTAGCTTTTTATATTTACATATGAGAAAGCCTTTTATGACACTTGTTTTCCCACTCATATCTGCCTAAGTTGCTGCTAACCTCTGTTCAGGCTCTGGCTTTTGAAACAGTAGTCATACCCAAAGGAGTTTATTTAATACAGAACATCATCACTTCCAAGAACACCAATAGTTTTTCCCAAGCAGAAAATATTGATTCACTGACAAGTAAAGAGCACTTGTTTATTATTTCCCTTCAAGGGCTATTTGAAGCTTGAGTCCACTTAGTCTCGTGCCACCCGCAGTCCAATGTTTTACCTTCCAGAGGCCTTCTTACTTCATGGACTGAAAGTAAGTATTACCTGCTCTCCCATCATTGTCTAAATTAGAACTGTTAATTGCCCCCGTCTTCTTCAAACAGACACATGCAATTCAATCTAAAACATGTTAACACCCATGATACATTTTCTTTAGCATAAATCTGGCATTAGTTTCCTGGTGGACGTACCCAGTTTCCATCAGCTGTTGACCTAGCACCAGTTGGATTTATCTTAATGTACCTGCTTTAACAGCAACAATGAAAAACTAAAAGGAAGCAAAACAACCTGCAGGGAAGAAAAACAATTATTGGCAAGCAGAAATTGAAGAATTTTCAAATGCACATTGGGTATTGCATTGCACATCTTGAATTGTCAGACATATTCCTTTCAAAAGAAAAAAATGGTAGTGCTAACAAGATGGCAGACACTAGCAAAATATAAACCAGTTTTCAATGGAAGTAGAATTTTTCTTCTGTTATTTGCAAAACACATGATGAAAACGTTTTCCTAAAATACACTTTCTTGAAGAATTATTCTAGGCATAATGCTTGTAATAATTTAAATCCTTTTAGCATGATTACTTTAAATTTCTATTTAAACATTTAATGGAACTCTCAGGCTCCTCAATAAGCTTTTATTTTGGAGAAACATACCAATATTCTTTAGCTTTCTCTTTTGTCTCCCTTACTTCAGCTCTTACAAGCCTCAACATGTAGTCCATATGAAATCAAAACCCTATAATTATTACTTCTATATCACCAGCTTATTAATGTTCATTAAAAATAATCTTGCCTAGTAAGGGATTGTACGTCTTTCCTATTTACTTTGTGACTATTAATGGTTTTTTAAAAAAACAAAGCAAAACATGTGTATACATTAGTATAAGGAACAGTGTTATCATAAATTCAAATACTGTAAAACAAAACCAGCTGCATCCATTATAAGTGCATTACTGCCAGGAACTGTAAATATGTTTTTGCCTGATAGCCTTTTGACTCAATAATATCCTGCTATCTCTGTTGGGCAGGCAACTTTTAAAACCAAGACGAGACAGGTTATGATTTTCACAGGAAAACTGGGTTTCCTTTAGAAGTATCTGTTTGTCAGAATCATAGTTTTAGGTCATTGAAAATAAGAAATAAGGAGGCAAATTGAAGAAACCTCTCTCAAAGTGATGGATAAAAGTACCAACATAGGTTTTAGGATGCTACTTCAACACACATATAAAAGCAAACAAACCCTGTCGTATCATACCATACAAACAATTTTAATTGTGTAGTTACAGTCAATAACCACTCCTAGTCAGAACATTTCTGCTTAAAGAAAATTGTGATACACTTATAAAAACAGCCAGCTGTAACAAAATAACTGGTGTTTTCATAGCAATAAACTCATAAAAAAGAAATACACCTTTATACAGAAAATTTATACAGCTGTAGCTTTAAAATTGATTGTAAACCAAAGGAAGACACATTGCAAACATCAATTATTTTCACATTAATTGCATAAGTTTCTAAGGTGATCTATTAGTTTTATTTACCTAAGCTTATTTGCATGATAGTAAAAATTGCATACAACAATAAGAGTGAAGCTTATAGTATGAATTGCTTGGATAACATAGAGCACTTTTTATAGGCAACTGTGTAAAGCACATTTTCTCTATTTAAAACTTTTAAGACACTTTGTTTTACTGCCCATCAAAATACATTTATAAATAGAAAAAAAAATCAGTATGATAACAAGAGAAGCAATATTACATTTAACGGAAACTTCTAAAAATTAATTACAACATGATGCTGTAGGATCTACAAATAAATAATGGGGATAAAACAGTGTTTCACATTTTGTTTTCAAAAAATCATGTAACAATGAGAATGAGAATGAAAAAGATACAGTGACCTCTTATTTCTGAAAAGAAAACAAATCTGAGTTACGGCAGTGCCATATAATACAAGGCATTTGTTGGCATATGTTAACTTTAAACTGCATCCCACAGTCTATAGTTCTTTTGTAACATACAATAGAGCAAGAGTAACAAACTCTTCTTCTTTTTCTTCTATTATTTAAATAAATGTGAGCTTTCAAAGATCAAGTGTGGAGTGTTAACAGTAATAATTGGAAAATAAACCAAAACCAAAACAATAAATCACAAAAGTAATGCTTGTCTGAAAGCTCTAGAATAATAATAATAATAATAATAAAAAACAACCCACAGATATCATGCTTATTGGATACATCTTGGTGTACCCAGTGAACACAAATTAATATGAAACAATCCTCAATGCTTCATCTGTAGCTCTGAAGCAAATTGTAAAATATCTAGTGCAGTCTGCATTATCCTTTTTCAACTTTTGTGCAAGTTTTGGAAGATTCATTGGCCAAACAATGAATAGAGGTTGCTGACAGAACACAGGATGGAATTTTCATTTCATTAGTAAATAGCAGTGACACTGATGAATAAATACTTTTTCAATCAGTCTTTCAACTCATTATTAATGTCAGTGTTCCCTTCTACAGATAACTCTTCTTCTAATTTAACTGAAAAAAGTGTGTTCGTATTTTTTTCTTGTGCAGCCTCTTCCAAATCCTTAAGCAGCTCTTCTTCCTTATATTCTGCAACATCCACCTCCAAGCCTGAGTTGTCTTTCAGCTTTCCATGGTGCTTGACATAATATCGCTGGTTCTGAAAGAATTTGATGATGGTGTATTTGGGAAGATCAAGTTGAGCTGAAAGAGTCTGGATTGCTTCTTCATCTGGATATAGGCCTACATCTTGTATAAAACTCTGAAGGATGCCCAGGGCTTCCACGGAAATCTTTGTTCGTGGGCGGGTCTTCTGACGGTTTTCATCCTCAGATTCAGCTGGTGATGCTACTGTTGGCTGCCTTGGGGGTAATCTGGGGCCTGGTGGTGGTGGCTGTTGCTGCTGCTGTTGTTGCTGCTGCTGCTGCTGTTGTTGCTGCTGCTGCTGCTGCTGTTGCTGCTGCTGGTAGACAAAGAAAACCACACTGACTTTTTTGTTCAATACAAGAAATAAGAAATACTGGTTTCTTTAAAAACATTTAAAGTAATTGTGTTTACCCATACTGAGCCGGGGCAGGAATAACACTACCTGATGACTGCCCCATGGGTTTCCATATTTCCCCTACATCTCATTCTTTCTCCCTCACTTTCCCATACAGATTCTCCAACTCTTGCCTTTTAACTATGGTTAGCACTACATGTATACATTTGATGCTAACCATAGCTAGCCAAAGGTTTGGCAAATCCAGTTCCAACTTTTGTTTCCTGCAAACCGTGGTTAATTTAAGATCAGTTCACAAGTAATGCTAGCCGCTTGTGGCACAAATCCTTATGGAAAAATGATATATAAATTGAATGTCAATAACAGTCACGGTGGGCTCAGTTCACCAATCCAGCTGGGAGTGTGTGTGATGAAACATATCATGGAGGAATGGCACAAGTCCTTCCCCTTCATAGTTTCCAATTTGAACCGGACTCTATGTCTGAGTAGCTGATTGTATGAAGGTCTGGATTGTGTGATTAACTCCTCTTTGAAAAGTCGGTGAGGAGTCTGCGAATCTGGCCTCTGGGCTGTGTTGTTGCAGGAAAGTTCATGCCTTTTCTCAAACATATTTTTGTACTGCCAACTAATGTGTGCAGTTGGACAGCATTAGCTATGAAAAGGGAAGGAAGGGGAATACTTGCAGAAGAGGTAGGAAGCAGCTGCTGCTGCTGCTGCTACATGCAAGAGATCATATCAGATATCTTGTTTCCATGCATTACGTGGGTCATGGGTTACTGCTGGGTACGTCAAATAATCATAAACTGAATTTTAATATATAAGCAGCATACTTTTGGAAATGTACGTAAGATAAAAAAAATGGGGGGAAGACATATGGTATAGCCAAATGTTAACTACTCTGAACAGTATTATCATAAAACACATCTTCAGAAAGGAGAATTAAAGCCACGTGGTGTACAATATTAGAATAACTGCCATCTATATCCTTTTTTCCCACTATCTCCATTTAGAAGTTGCATATAAACATCTTCACTTAAACTAATAGCAAATTCAATTCTCCCAGTTCTCATTTTTATTTAGCCAAAATAGAATCAACCAAGAAAGAGGAGGGAGAGATCAGCATTTTTGGGAGAAGCCTGAATTTTGTAGAATTACAAAAATTGTAGGGAGGGAAGGCAATCACGCCTCCATAAACTGCCCAATGATGACTGAGGAATGGCATGGTATGACTGGTTGCCTGGATCACTGAACAACTTTACACGCTATAGTGTAAAGTTTTACTGGAAGTCCTGCTTTTACTTACCTAGCCCTCAATAGTGTTTTTGAATTATTACTTAGGTACTGCTAATGGCAAAGTGAAAAGGTTCAGAATTTTTTTAAGGAGATACTATGACGAGAGCATCTAAGTTTTCAAAAAATCCAATGACTAGATTGCTGTTAATTCCAAAAACTAAATAAAGCCAGAATTACATGAGATAAGCTTGAAATCCTAAGCATCAAATGAAACATCAGTTGAACTTAAACATGTGTAAAGAAGGCTGTGAAACCTGTGCAAATATAAAGGCAGGAACATGTTTTGTGCATGAGGATGTCATTCTATACCAGCATACTTGGGTGCAGTGAGGTTATGTAAGCAATTTCCAGGCCTTTGAAGACATTTATTTAAATGCTGTGCCCAAATTTCACAAGGTCACAAAGATGCTGCATATGTATGTATGCACTCTTTTAAAAAGGTCACATATTTTCCATACATAGCCACAAAAGTTGGGAATATGGCACAGCTAATATTGCATGTATGGAGGGAGACTTATGTACATCTACAACTTTGTTGGCTACTGTTCACATGCAGCCCAACCTTAACTATGCTTACTTAGCCTAAATCCTGCTAATTTCCATAGGATTAGTAAGATCCATTTTACTAAGAATGCTCAGGATTGAAACTATGAGCATTTGTATAAAAGGTGAAACCATGTCCAAAACTAAGGATGTATGTGGTTGCATAAGCTTTTCCTTTCATTCTCATATTAAAATGCATTAACAAGTGATAAGTGTATGAAAACTGGCAATTTTCAAGCAAGTACAGTAATGTGTTTTTTTTAGCACAGACCTTTCTCTCCTTCGCTTTGCTAAATCAAACATTAAGTTTCTCAGCTTTCATCATTTCAAGCAGCCAATATTCCATTGTTCAGTTTGTTTTATCTTTAATAACACAGGTGTGCTTTTTTGGCTTTGTAAATAGTTCCATAGTAATAATATGAACGATTCAGAGTCTTGAGTGTAGTCAGGGGACAGGGGGCTATCTATTCTTGGAAAAGAAGGGGGAAAGTGAAAGGCTGACCCCCAGGTCTGTCTTTAGTACAAGAGACTTGTACCACCCCCGCCCTTCAAAAATTTTTACCAGGGCAGCTTATAATAAAGTTAAGCCTCGTCCATTCCCAGAGAGGCAGCATTTCCTGTTCTGTATTTATATGGAAGGAATCTGTTGGTTCAAGTCCTGAAACCCCTCCATAACTGTCCCTGACACATTAAACTCGTGCCAGCTCACCTGGGGAGCAGCACCCAGCCAAGGTCCAGTGGTCAGCAGGCCAGGTAAGAAAGCGCCTCTATGCTCTCCTTTCCCAAGGTTGGTGGGAGAGGGGCTCTGAAGGAAAAACAAACAAACATTGACTCATCCCAATTTTCAAACGGGGGGCAAGTGGGATGAAGAATTTGGGGCTGGAACTCCTCCCACGTTTTTCACTTAAATGAAACATTGTCAATTGCATCAACTGGACTTTTATTTCAACATTATGGCACCTAGTATATTTACGTCCTCCACATTTATAAATTATTGCCACAAGTAAGAGGTATGCATGCACACCAGTTTTTTTTAAGCCTCGCTATCTGCAGCTCCTGCAATTGTGGGTGCAAGAGCTACTGAAAAGAAGAAGAAAATGCCTGAAATACATGCATATTACTTTGTGAATATCCAGTTTTGGCAACTCTTGCACCTTCCCAGCTCGTTTTTAAAAAAGAAGTTTAAAAATCTGGAACTAACGTGGAGGAACTACTGATCAGGAAACCCTAGAATTAATTCTAGTGTACTATGTACACATGCTTCTGTATTGCACAAAAAGTCACGCATTCAACTAAAGGTGAACAATGGCAGATTTTAATTCTGAAATAATCTTATTCATATTAAAACTCTTCTATTTAATAGAGCAGAAATAGAAGGAATTGTTTCTTTTTCAAGATAAACTAGGTTTTGTAGTTGTTGTTGTTCTTCTTAACACTGAATAGGCAAAGGTAAACCAACCTGAATCTGCTCTGCTGGAACATGGATAATGTGGGAAGGCCTGTCGCCATGGTGATGAACTGCATTGCTTTCTTGTTCATAAATGGCATCTCTTTCAGGCTGAGGAAGACTGAGGAATCTCCGGATCATTGACAGATTCTCCCACAGGGTTCTGTTCTCAGGTGAAGGATCTTCTTTCCAGCGCAAGAGTTCACAGAGCCATCCCTTAAGATAATACCAAAATATTAGACCACTTTTAACAAGAAAGCATGACCATACAAACGCTTTCCTTGGAAGGAAACCGGATGAATGCAGGCATAGTTTACACCTTAGGAGTGGCCTTATAATCTGGTAAAAACAACAACAGTCAGTCATTTTGTTGTACAAAACTATCAAGAAAGCCAACTTTTGGAATAATAACCTAGCTTCTATTAAACAGATCCCTTGTACCCCCCCCCAAAAAAACCCCACCCCACCACACAAAGCAGCAATGCATCATATATTTCAAATATATGAGAGAGGATTCTCAGTCACTATTGTGTCTCTGGAGTTGGATTTTCCTTTATGTAAGCCCATATTCATCTGAGGACATAAAAAGAGCATTTTGGTAGCTTGCACATTAGGTGTTATTTTCACTATTTTTTTTAAAAAAGGGAATCCTAGTGATATTTTTCTTACTTTGAATAAGAGAGAGCTTCATTCATCTATTTTGACTATATAAAGCTGGCTCACATAAATCTTACGATGCAGAAGTTTTCTAATGTCCTTTGGAAAGAGAACAATCCTTTGAAACGACATCATTGAGCAGGATAGCCTCATTCTTGCTCATGTGCTCAGGTTGTTCTGCAGACAGAACTGAAACCTGTTGACAAATCTTTTACCCAATGCAGAGTCTTCTGGTTTCAAAATTAAACTCACGATTTTATGTATGATATGAAAAAGACCACACTCTTCTCCATATCACAGCACATGCAAACTGTCTATAAAAGCACCTGCTCTAACCCAGGCATGTTCTAGGGAAAAGCAGGCTTGAAAGTATGCCAAAAGATTGTCCCAGGAGAACTGTAGCAAATGCTAATTTGCTTCTAAAATAGATGCACAGATTTTCCCTCCTTAACGGTTTAGCAATTGCCTACATGCCATCTTAAATGATATCTGTGGCATTATTTGAATTTTTTTTTATTATTGGTTTTAAAGAAACAGGACAAAGGAAACTAGTATTTAGTTTGCTCTGTATGAATACAGGGAAATAAACAAAATTAGTACAAAACTGATAATTCCCTTTCAGATTTAACTCTGACTGCTTTAACTATGCAATCCATACCATTTATTCAAGGGAGGGGGGAGAAATAAATTATTATTGTTAAATTATTACATTTTATGGTCAAGTAATCTATGGCAGCTTACAATATAAGAAATTAGGCTACATTATAGTATCATGAATATCAAAGCAACCCGTACACCATCAAATTAAAATATAGCAAACCAACAGTAAAATAACTGAAAACCTTGATGGTATAAAATGCTTTTCAGGATCCATTTGAAATAACAACAGACTAGGACCAAACACAGGTCTTGGAGGTAGGAGTCCTGAAAGTCATGGGGCCATTTGGTCTGCCTCTGGTACCAACTGACCTGACCTTTTTTACTGGTAGACCAGAGAACAGGGCCTCTGAGGCTGATCTTAGGGACTGATTGGTTCATATGGGTATAGATGGTACTTCAAATAATATGGTCTCAAACTGATATGGGTTCTAAAGGTTAATACAAACACTATGTGTAATGTAAGCAGATCATCTACCAGCTATTAGGGTAAAGGTAAAGTAAGTTAAAGGGCCCCTGGACAGTTAATCACCCATTATTACCATTCCGGTAGCAGCATTTTGTGACAGTTGACATTTCTGAACATGTAGAGGGCATTACTGTAGCCTGGATGAACTGACACCAGAACCACATTTCCCCGTTAGGGCTGCAATGTTATTAGTTTTTAGGAATGAACGGGTCATAACTTGAATGCAACCTATACAGTGGTACCTCTAGTTGCAGACACAATCCGTTCCGGGGTGCCGTTCACACCCCGAAAAGTCCGCAACTAGAACGGCGCTTCTGCACACACGATGCAGTATACACTTCCGGGTTTGCCGCATTCACAAGTCGAAAAGACGCAACATGAACCTAACGCAACACGAGGTATGACTGTGCAATGACATGGGGGTCATTGCTTTTGACATGGGGGTGTTGGTATGGCAGCCATACATCCCACCAAAGGTGTCAGTAAATATCTCTTCAAAATCAACACTACAAGAGAGACAGTTTGCTATTTCTGATCCGTTCTAGCTTGCATTGGCTCAGCCGCTCCCACACTGAACCCACTCCGTATGCAAGACTGGACACCCTCCCTCCTGCTCCTAGTAGAAGAGAGGGGCAAATAACTTTTCTTTGAGACAAGCACTGAAATGGCTGGTGTAGGTTCCTGTTTCCTCGCTAAGGGTAAGGGCAGTGCTTTTTTTCTAAAACAAAAATGTTTATGGGTACTCTCATTTTTAAAATAAATTTTCCATTTTTTCCAATATTGCTTCATAACATAATCCCAAAATTTCCCCATTCGCCCCGCACTTCTCTCAACCTCCTTCTCTGGTTTATTGAAAATAGTATCAGTTCCTGCATACAGTGGAGTCTCCGGATACGAACTTAATTCATTCCGGAAATTATGTAAATAGAGGCGCGCTTCTGCACATGTGCGCAGCATGATTGAACACTTCTGCGCATGCATGCACGGGTGAAACCTGGAAGTATACACTTCCGGGTTTGCAGTGGCCATAACCCAAAGATTACGTATCCAGAGGGATACGTAAGTAGAGGTACGACTGTACCCCCTTTTCAGTCTTTTTTATGTTTTAACTTTTAAATTATATAATTTTTGTCAATTGTAAATGGTTATTCAAAACCTGTTAGTGAGTCTAGTTCTTTGCACTGATTTTTTATATAAGCTGAAAATGGTTCCCAGTCTTTCTTAAAAGATTTTTTGTTCTTGTTTCAAAGTCTTTCAGTTAGGTTTGCCATTTCGGCATATTCCGTAAGTTTTTCTTGCTATTCTTCCTTGGTTGGTATCTTATCGCTTTTCCATCTTTGTGCTAATAGCATCCTCACCACAGTTGTAGCATACATAAAGAGTCGGGTTACTCTCATTTTGACTCAAGAAAATCACCATTTCATAGTTCAAATCGGGAAAAATACAGTACATGGGCATCTGGGTTAGCAACGGAACTGACAATTCACTGTGCTAGAGAAGAAACTAAAAATCCACAAAATGTTTAGGGGTATGTGTACCCCTGTGTCCCCCCCCCAGGAAAAAAAGCACTGGGTAAGGGCTTGACCACACCATTTCCTGCTCTCTTCGATGTGGTGACCATTTTGTGTTATGCCACCGCCAGCCCTGCAATTTGTGACTGGGCTCTTATGACTCTCTCTCAAAATTCCCAACATGCCCACTGGAGAAATTTTCTCATTGAACCATTCTACCATTTCTGCAGAAAGAAAGTTGGGGATTTCACAATCTGGGGAAAATCCAGCATGCATCAACTCCTACTGAAATCAATGGCATTTAATCACTTTTCTGTAGCATATGCGCTACAATCCTTAAAATAGGACAACCAAAGAACAGTGAAAGAGGATTGCTCTTCAACATACAAATAACAGATCCCAGAGTTGTCATGTCTTGATTTCAAAAATATTGACTGGATATTATGAATGGATTCTCATGAGCTACTTCAAATCATCATTTGATTTCAGTAAAGGCGTAATGGACAAGAAAGACAATATTCAATAAAGACAGAAGACAGTAATTTCTTTGCTCCCTTAAAATATCTGGTACTTCGTATCATGAGATACATAACGTAAGTATATATTTACCAAAATCCAAACAGCTACTCTGTACCTACCAGTCAAATCCCCATCCGGCTCCCTGTCTCTAGCATACAAGTTGCCTAGGTGCCAGAGCACTAATCATTTACATGGCTTATAGGCTGGATAGGGTAAGATAAAAGAGATATGTAAGGATTACCTGTTGCTTGCAATATATGTGCTGGCTGTGCCAAGGTGTAAGTGTTCTCTAACATTTGACGAACATACAGAAACATCTATTGAATACACACACTATTGTATGGCTAGCCAATGTGGTACC
Source organism: Podarcis pityusensis (assembly GCF_964106645.2). Lineage (NCBI taxonomy): Eukaryota > Metazoa > Chordata > Lepidosauria > Squamata > Lacertidae > Podarcis > Podarcis pityusensis. The sequence goes on from NC_138037.1 coordinate 39,451,976, forward strand.
CTTCAGATGTTGCTAGTGTAAAAACCCCATAATCTCTCATCAATTTTGTTCTCTAAATCTTGATACCACTTTAGAAGATGGTTGGTGGGAAGCCACTGTTTGTTCTTTAGTTATCAAAAATATTTCCTTAAAAAAATCTTGGTTGGGGTGCGCTTAACAAGTAATTCCGGAAGGAAGGAAGGAAGAGAAAAAACATTGACTCATTTAGCAAGTATTTTGCTCTTGTTGTCACTTCTGTGTTTTAAGTGCAGACATATCTTTATTAATTACCCATGACTAATAAAACATTTCCAGTAGTTTGCTATTAACCTTTGCCCTGAAATAATACTTCTAATTCCTCACCCCCAAACAGTGTGATGAATTGCAAGTATAAATGCAACTCTCTTAGCTTTTTAAGGGTAGTCCACTAATTTTGAAAGATTAAAATCACCCAATTTTTGGATAAAATTTAAAACTGAAGCCAAAACTTTAAAAAGCTTCTTGTCTCAGGTTTGATCTTAAAATATGAAAAATATATGTATCGCCTCACCTGCTTATTTTTAAAAATAACACTGAGATTTATTGAAATGCTACTAGTAATATATGGTAGGAGGGGACAGCATCAAACAAAAATAATATATTTTTAAATTACTAAACATATGTCAACAGGGCTATGCCTTTGTTATCTACCATTTTTATTCTCGTATTTTCAGAGTACCCCATCACTATCCCTACCCTGAAGACTTCAGAGGAGAAACCACTCTCAGATGGAATGGCCATGTCAAGCAGTAATTAACATTTGTCATTGAATAAAACCACAAATTGGTTCAAATGCTGCATATAACAAAACTGAAAATGGAAAAGACATAATGCTTAACATTCTGGGGGGCGAGAATCGGGTGCTTTAAAAATCTACTATTGCATTTCTTTTTTCATTTGGAAAAACTGGGCTGAATTCTGTGGGTTATACAAGGAAAACTCCATTGCAAATTAATGTCTCGGGACTTGCAAAAGCTTAGCCAAGAGTAGAAACAGTGCCTTGCACTGTGATGCTTAACTCCCCCCATTTTGCCCAGGCTTTCTTGCTGCTTTCTGCTGACTTGAAAACTTTTACCTTCCACCAAGCTTTTGTTTCATATGGCAAACTCTATTTAGGGCTTTTATCTTCCATGCCCATTTTAATTTTTATATTGGTTTGTTTTCTATTGTTGCTTTATTACGGGAACGTTGTGTTGCCATTGTTTTAAGTGGCTCTCTGTGGTGTGAATGCGGTAGAAGGGCAGGCGATAAGTTTCTAAATAATATATATGCCTTTTGCACATCAAATATTACACGTTCAATTTTTTTAAGGAAGGGAAAATCTGTCTATTAAATGGGAGCACACCACCACATATGGAAGTCTGCCCTTAGGCTTTGTACATACTTCGAAAAAAAAGAGTAGAACCTAAAATGACAGTAGGAACATCCTACACTTCTGTGCAGCAAATTTGCCAGGCAGGCAGCATTACACTGCATATAAAGAAGGAAGAAGGCAAAATATAAACATTAGTCACATGTAAATATGTTAGATGAACTTTCAGGATGTTACTACTTTTCAAACTGACGAAGTTTAATTTGACACCTTCTGTTGTAAAGCCTTTGTTTCTATTCAGAATCACGCCTTTAGCTGCTATCAATCAGTACACTTTCTCCCTATTACTTAAGATAACTGGCATGGGCCCTGGGATAAGCTGAAAATGCCATGCAGATGAATTCTGAGATAATATGTTCAAACCTGTTATATACAACACAAATCCTGTAAAGTTATGTATTGTAAACCTACATTTATTGAGAAGTCAAGTTTTAAATCCATCTGCCACAAAGGAAATACTGCTATGCACTTTATAGCAGCTGAGTGACATATGCAAGTCTTGCTATAGTAAGCAAGAAAACGGTGAAAAAGAGATAGTTAAGGTTTTTTTTTGGGGGGGGGTTGTTACATTTTCTTTGGCATTTTCTTACAAAAACTTTTAAAATGAAAGGAATGCACTACCAAAATTATTTACTGGATATAAAAACCCAGTGCTTAGAATATTATATAAATCAAATGTATGTATGAGCATCTCAAAGAATTCATCTATTTATCTTTTTTTGTTATAGTTTAATATATAGCATTGCTACATTTTAGACGTCAAAAAGCTTAATCGAGTCTGAATACCAACACCTTGGTTTCCAAAAGGACCACCAAATTTCTTATTTGTCAAATGAGCAATTACATATGGTACAGGTCTAGTAAAAACAAATAACATTTTTTTACTGCAAAGTAATTCTATATGCTATAGTAAAGGGAAAGAACTTTTGAGTGTAACAACCATGCTAGTGAAGTCAAGGGCAAAACTACCATTTGTCCTGATTCAGCAAAGGAAAACTGCATGTGTACCATTTGTTAGACCACGAATGTGACTGTTAATCAGACACTCATTTGAAAAAGTATGCCTACCCACATTCTGATGAATCTAGCCACCAGAAAATAGCCTTTTGAAGTGCAATGTGAATGCCTAACACCTTTAATTATAAAGCTCTCTTTGCTTTGGTCTGTAGCCCTATTTTTAACCATTTAAACTTTTTTTCTCTGAACGATTTAGGTAACATTTCTGAGTTTTAAGATCCATGCACAAATTCATGTTGCCTAATCTTAATATTCAGAGCGTTGTTTTTTCCTTTCCAAAATTATATATGCAGGAGTATTGTGTTACAATCTCTGGGGTAGAGTATCATAAAAATATACAGTATTAAACGAAATCAGTCTAAATAAGAAGGCTATTTGATACAAACGTTTTAGTGAAAAGCATGAATTACATTTCATATGCAGTATGAACAGGGTTTAAGTACATAATCCATTAAACAGTAGTTCTGAGTAAAAAAGGAATTCAGTCTTGTTGTAGACTAAACTGCGGCACGCATTTTGAATGAGCTCATTGTCAACAACAACTAACTGTAAAGCTAGCAATTTATCATTCAGCAAATAATTTTCTAGTTTTATAAAGAATCAGTAAGTGTTCCTTATGCTAATGAAGACAGTTTTTAATCTGCCCACAAACATGCTAATAGAGGGTAATTTTTCCCATTTACAAAGCTGAAGGCATTCAAACATAATTTTATAGCAATGTTCCACAAACTGGATAAAACGGACTTTTGAAACAATCTAAGCGACCTAATTCATCACCTTTAACATAAGACTAAAATGAGAGAAGGCAAATTCGAAAAACAATTCCTCTCAAAAAAGAAAAAAAACCATTTAAGTCTCATTGCATATCGTCTGGATGATTGCACTAATATAAATGGAAAGCAACCATGTATTTCAGGAAAGTTAAAGTCAATACTGTGTGCTATCTTGGGCTTAGACCTGCAAGCCCTTCATAGTGCAGGAAGGTTGCTTTTGGAAAAAAGAAAGTAAGTCATAATACTTAGAACAATGAGATACATAATGGTGGCAAAAGATTACTGAAAGCATTTTAAATTATTTACTAGGTTAAAAGGGTGAAATGGTACTTTAAATACATCAAATTTCACATCATCTGGGCCATTTTTTGGTGGCAAAGTGGTATTGATCTTTCCAAATGCTTAAAATTAACTATTTCCAGAAGGTCATTATTTGATTAAAGGCATTAAAGTTGAGGGCAAGAAATGATGCACTCTGTCTTCTATCCCATTCAAATAATCATGTAATTTAATCAGAACTACCCCCCTCATGTCCAGTAATAAAAATGTTTGTCTTGATTTCCCCCCCCCCCTTTATCTAACATATTAACCCCTTTAAATGTTACAAAGTTCTTAAAACAACCTCTATAGCTAGAGGCTTCTCTATAATAGAATGAAAGAATACATGCCAGCAGAAATTGATACAAACACGTCTTCTTGCAATATTTAACTGTATTTTTTTAAGTGATCCTTTTCCTGGCACAGCAGCTTCAAGTCTAACCAGAGTTGGCCTAGTGAAGTTAGCTTGTCATTAGAAGCAGCCATCACTTCTGCCACCACCCTGCTGCAGGTGGGCATTCCCTGCCTAGGGCAAAACAGCTGCAGCTCAACATTGTCCCTTGCTGGGAAACAGTGGTGTAGAAGCATGCATAGAAGGGAGCAAAACAATGTGCCCTCCATACCAACCCAATGTAAACCCACACTGCTTGTCTCAGATCTTCTTTCTAGGACAGCAGCAAGGTTCCTGTCTCATCTTGCTGTCTCACCCTGCAGGAGGGGCATATCTCATTGATAGTACATCTGCTCTGCCTGCAGAAAGTCCAAGGTTCATTCCCCAACATCTTCAGGTAGGGCTGTGAATATCACCTATGCTGCACTACATGGACCAATGTCCTGACTTGGTATATAAGACAGCTTCCTGCATTCCTATGGTCACCTGCTACTGCCTCCAAGACCAACAACTGTCAATGGGACATGGATTTTCTGTGATTTTGTCATGAGTCTCCATTGTACATTAAAAAAAACAACAGCTTTAACCTCTGCACATTACATGGTTCATGAAAACAGAGAATGCATAGCATAGAACTCTTGCTGGATTGGTATACACATGTAATAAATAATAATAATCCTGGATTTTAATTTGGACAGCAAGATTTCACATATTGAGACTGATATTAGCCCAGGGTATAGTAACTTAAATCACACTGAGTCAAGCATGCAAGGAAAAGGACTGATTTAAATCATTTATTTAAATCAAGGTTCCATTTGAAATGTTCATATCCCTGAATTAATGAGGCATACAGTTTGATAAAAATACTGGTTTGCCTGCAAGTAAATCTTTATATGACCCAGGAAAAAAACCCAAAACCTTTGCAGTTTATGTGCCTTTTGTTCTGCATCGTTGTATCTATCTATCTAGGGCCATCTTAAATATATCCCGCACTGTGATGCAAAGATCCCTCCAGTGCCCCCCCCTTTCCCGGAGTTGCTGACCTTTTTACGGCGCTGCCGGCAGCTTTGCAGGGCTGGAGGAGGCGGGCAGCGGCTGGAGGGCGGCTCCTCTGGCGTGGAAGAGGCGGAGGCTCTGGGCATGGCGCTGCTTCAGCGAGGGCGGCGAGCTGGCGCCAGGAGGTGCCGCACCCAGCCTCCGCCTTTTCCCTCGCTGTATGAATTCAAAGTTACACTTATCTGAAGGCTAAAGCTTCAAGCCTTTGCACACAGATTTGGAAGGCCACTGAACAAAGTTAGACTTGCTTCTCCAGACTCAAAGTATTCAAAAATGATACTTACAGGGCCAAACAGGTTTTCCATGAGATGCAAAGAAAATGTCTATGTTGTCTGGTTGGTAGTGTCATACCAATTGTCCTATGCAATTAAGATCAGCAGGTGAGACCCACTTTGTTATCCTGCATCCAAGGAATAACTGTTATGCAGCAACCAGGAAGGGGCTTATTCCCACTTATGGAATGTCTGCCACCACCATCCCCCCCCCCGGCAATATGTGACGGATGCAAATTCTGATGAATTTTTGGTGCCAGCTGAACTCTCTTATTCCAGCAGGCTTTTAAGGGGGCTTAATCACCTTGCTTTGGGTTTTTGACCACTACTGCTGTTATTTGATTTAGTGTGGATTTCATCTGATCTTAGCTATAAGCCTTGTTTCTGGTTTTAAATTTTTACTGTACTTCACCCGCCAATTACGTTGTGATGAGCAGCAGAGTAAAAATACTTTCAAATGAATGAATACACACGATTTGAGACTGGAAAGCTTCAGAGAGCTTAGGTAGTTGATAGCTATAAAAAAAGAAATAGGAAATCACCCAAATATGCTCAGTGAATGGCCACAGTTAGATACATCACAGTTCCTGGAACCTATTTTTCTGTGATCTTGCTGGACCCTGGATCCAGTAAGCAATATACTACGTGATTTACTGTGACATTTAGCCTTGGAAGTCAGATATTCTCCCCCATAGCTGTTCTACATTGAAAAGAAGACTTTAACTTGGTGGGTTTGATATATAGCCATGGTTCAGTTTTAAGGGATAATAATACCGTCTTCCAGTGTTGAGCCTGAATATATAAGGGTAGAAAGTATATAGGAAAAAAGGTTGCTGCACCAGTTCCCCAATGTCCCTGTGCACAGTGGGTATGCCTGCTTCTCCCACTCTGTGCAGAATAGGGTAGGGGACCAAGGATACATGCGCAGTCCCCATCCTGGGAATGTCAGCCTCGCCCTACCTTTCCTATCATTTGCGCATTTAGACTTAGAAGCATACCCAAGATTGGCAATTCTTTTTTGCTGTGCAAAGAAGATAAGCTAGTTCCACCAAATGCACTCAGAAGTTCCCTGTCCTCCCTATGTGCGATTCCTATCAACTGGTATACCTAGGCATACTGCCCCCAACAGCGGAGACAGAAGATAGCTATCATCTGCAGGACTCCCAATAAGCCACGCAAGGTCAGGAGAATCTGTGCAGCAGCATCCCATGCCGTGTGAGGAACTGCTATCTAAAAGGAAAAACCAGCAACCCTCCCATGACTGTACTGAAGTACTTTGCACCAGCCTCTTTGGAGCCTGACTGCAACGGAAATAATATATTGAAGCAGCCCTCGGCCTGTCTATCCACTTCTATCTGCTCCTATTAGAAGCAACTCTTCCAAGTTTTTGGAAAGTCAGCTTTCCAGCCCTTCACCCAGAGATCCTTTTGAAACAAAACAAAACTGGAGGCTAACCCTGAATGAAATAGCTTTGCTTAGGAAAATGTTGCTTAGGATTCATAAAGCAATCATATTTTCACACTGCTTTTTCTACAGCCAGAGATAAAAATCAAAATAAAAATCTTGGGATTCCAAGCACAATGTGTCCAAAAATAGTTTGTGACCAGGTGCAACCAACCAAGCAGCTGTTTTTGAGTCTGATTCAGCCAGCATGAGAAAGCTTCCTTTTCGTAGAACTTCTCCTATTAGATGCACCACAAGAATCCTAATTACTTGTTCTTTAGACTAAGGGTTCCCAAACTGTGGTCCATGCCTACCGTTATCTGAGAATTTGCGGTTGAAGATGGGAGATGGGCATCTATCACATTTAATTATTACTACTGATTATTGATTTTTTTCTGGCTTCTTTTGTGATACACTAAAATTCATTATTTGAGATATAAAAGAAGCACACAAATTCTATTAAGTATTATGCAGCATCTGGCACAGCACAATGCAATTGCTACAACATCCAACCCCCCTCTCCAAAAAAACCACACCATTAAGTGGTACGCCAAGACCCTCAGCAATTTTCAACTTGGCAAGAGTGGAGTTTAAGAACCACACTACTTTATCCAACTGAATCACTGAGATAATTCAGAGTGCGGTTAGTCCCCCGTCTGCCCCGTTTTAGGAACCTGACTGGATTCAACTAGAACTTAGGGTCACTGGTCCCTAAAATATATCTATATAATTAAAATAAAAAAGAAACCCCAGAGTCCAGCTAATGTCACAAAATAGCGAGCAAGCTTTCCAGGTCCTCGGAACTCTTCTTCAGGAAAACAAAATGAAAGTGGGGAGCAGGAGGAGAGGTGGTGTTCAGTAGGAGATTTAATTAGACTGAAACATGCTAGGTACAAAGAATTTAGGTTGTACCAAGTCATTATAGGACAGAGAAACAATGACTAAGAACATAAAAGCCACAGTGAAACTTGCCCATAGCTTTGCGTGATTGAAAGCCATTATATAATTTTTGCTTTGTGGAATTATACTACCATGGGTTTCTTGATGCGTCACACCAATAAATAAGGGGAGGGGGAAATGTTGAAATATAAATTCCTTATGTTATTCACGTATTATGTTACTTGCTGGTTTTTAAAGGCAGTTTTGAATACAGGACTGGTCTTGTCTGCACGCAATGCTTCCTGGGTATTTTCATACGTTAAGGACAGAAAACATGAATCAGTCTCTCCAATATTTGTGAACTTCCTATAATACAAGTAGTTTAAGGGTGTGATTTGGAAATAAAAAGATTTAGAAATACAGGACAAAAAATTGCACTTGACAAAATATATTAAAAAGCTGTAATTTGAAACATATTTCTAAAAGCTAATAATTAATTTTACTCCAACTCTGCTTTTTAAAGTCCTACTAGGCTTTAAAAAAACAAGTCAAGCTTGAGATTTCTAGTTTTTGCTGTATTCCAATTATCTAAATTTGAGCTATTGTTTGTCTAAATTATCTATTCCCTTATATTAGATACCATTTTATTTGTGCAATCTCTCTTTTCCCTCTCATTTGCATACATTTGCAGCATTTGTTCCAGCTTGCTCTTTCCTGATTATAACTACACATACACAAAAATGTTGCAAGGCCAGCACAAATTAGGGAATTTGCAGATTTAAACCCCTACTTTTTTGTGCCTTTGTGGAGTAAAGAAAATTATAACTGCCCCTCAAGCATATATTTGCACTTGTGTATATATAGGTTTTAAAAACACAAACAGTAACAGCAAAAAGGACCTTCACATCCTGCTTATTCTACGGGAACATCTGACTATTTCTCATGTCTTTATGCTTTGAGGCATTACGTTCTTTTCAACCAATACTGCAAGGTTTATCTAAGTGTATTGTGAGAGCTGGTGCACCATAGTGAATAAGCCATGACATGAATAATCAAGCCTACCTTCTGACCCTCACCTCTGTCATTAACTTACCGGGTGGCCTTAGGAAATCCAAGCCATTTGTTTAATATGGGAGATGATGACTTACTTTACAGGGCTGCTGTAAGGATTCTGGTTACAGTGGTACCTCGGGTTAAGTACTTAATTCGTTCTGGAGGTCCGTTCTTAACTTGAAACTGTTCTTAACCTGAAGCACCACTTTAGCTAATGGGGCCTCCTGCTGCTGACGCGCCGCCGGAGCACGATTTCTGTTCTCACCCTGAAGCAAAGTTCTTAACCCGAGGTACTATTTCTGGGTTAGCGGAGTCTGTAACCTGAAGCGTATGTAACCTGAAGCATATGTAACCCGAGGTACCACCGTACATGATGCATGTGAAGCACTTTGAACACTTGAAAGCACTTTACAAGTGGAAAGTATTAAGTATCTTGGTGTTATGTCTTCAAAACGTTTCCGTAAGAACTGACCCTGCTTTTATCTGTTTGAGTCCCCCAAATTCTTGCTTTTATGTGGTTGTCGCACATCGCTAAGAGGTTTTTAAAATATTAAGCTGCTTATAAAGTTCTTTATTTATTTAAATAAAACCCAAACCACAGCTGTGATTTTTTTTTTATAAAAAAACCCTGTTCTGCCTACGTTAGTTATATAGGTAATGCTAACAAAACATAAGACAATGGGGTCTCTCCCTATCTGCCAACCAAAATCCTGAGAACTGCAAGGGAGGCTCTGGTCATTTGGTGGTGACACGGATAAGAGTGTTTTTTGGCTGCTGTGGAGGTACAGACATCCCCTCATAGTGAGCTTTCTGACATTAACTGAAAGGATAGATTTTTTTCCTTCAGGCTGTTGGGAGGCAAATATTATCCCAACAGTTCTAACCGCTTATGACTGAAATTCGTTTAGATGAGGTTTTAAATATTGCTCTGTGCTGTTTAATTGCATCCAATTATTTTATTTATTTACTGCATTTATATCCCACCTTTTCCCCCACCAAGGAGCTCAAGGTGGTGTACGTACAAGGTCCTCCCTTTCCTCAAATTAATCCCACAACAAACCTTGTAGGTCAGGGTAGGCTCAGAAGCATTGATGGGAACAAGGTCACTCAGAGAGTTTCATGGATGAATGGCAATTCAAACCCTAGTCTGACACTCAAACTATTAAACCATTATGCCGTAAACTGTGATGGGATACTATGGGATAAAGGGTAGTTTAAAAAGGAAACAAATATATATATGTTTCCCATTCTGATAGCAATGCCTCACACCTAGCAGCCTGATGCCCTGACTTGCAGGGGTGACTTTTCAGGATGTGTGGAAGAATATCACTGAATGGGGAAAGCTGTAAAGTCCCCATTTCCACTGATCTGAACAAATTTGATACATTTTGACAGAAAATGGGACTTGTTCCCAGTTTTTGTTTTTATCCTTTCTAATATCCAATTGATAATTTGCCTTTTGTGGGTGTTCTTTTCTTTATTTTTTGCATGCCACTAGTTAAACCCCCATCTGCTTAGTCCAAGTGGTCAAAGCTCCAGATCTGTATTTATGCAACAACAGATTCTTAGGTTTATGCCTTGAACAAAAGGACTGCAATGTGCAAACCTCTTTAAAGTCCACAAAAAAACTTTTGTTGGCATCAGCTCGGACTGCAAAGAATGCACAAAACTAAAGACCGAAGTGAAGTCAACCGCACAAAGGACCACTTTAACAAATCATATTCCTACTCGAATGCTTTGCATTTCAAGAGATGTAGATGCATTCCTACAGATGTTATTTATTTTTGAACACTGAAAGGATAACCAATGAATCTTGCTTAGACAGATTTTAAAAAACCAGGCATTTCATTACAAAGAAGTCATAATTTAAATATAATTCACATATTAGGACCAAAATGTTGGGTTTCCATAACCAGGATTTCTTCTAGCCAAATTTCTTTTTTGAGGGGGAGAGGGATTTTTCTTTGGGCTCAGAAATTACAGAGGTAGCTGATCATTTTGGACACTATTTATATGACAAGGCTTTTGTGTGTGGAAGAAGACCATCCCTGAAAAAGGCTAAATATGATAAGCTGTGATTTAAATAAACAAATTCATAGCTGTCAGCAAGAACAGATGGGAATTAATATAAAAGAAACTTACATGAATTGTCAGAAACAGAAGTAAACTTCAAAGATAAGGAATCTATTTTTCCCCAGCTACTGAAGGATAAAGAAATTGATGTTTTTGTTTCCTGAAGTATCATATTTAATCCATTAACCAGTCACATTGTCTTGCCATTATAATCTGCTACTGCACCCTGCCTCTGATGTGAAAAGCTGTCACAAGTGGCACAGAAGGCCCCTTTTTCTCTTTGTTGCTATCAAAAGCTATAGAATCGTACAAAGGAAGTATACTTTAAACATTAGTCCAGAAGCCTAGGGTACGTAACAAAACCCAGTACATCTCTGAACTCTTATTTTATGTAATTCTTTGAAATAATGGAATAAATGTGTAGAAGAAACAGTTAGAACGTGCAATATGAATGTAATCTTATCTACATTCTCATGTTATTTACAAAAACAATTCGGTTTAAAAACAACTCTTCACTGCAGAAGGTCAGCTCTCCACTTTTTAGGATTACAGGGGAAGAGTTCCATAGGCACAAGATCAAGATGCCCCTAATCTGTTAATATCCCCATTCTATTATTAAATTGGGGTGGGGAAGAAATATTATTCATATTGTACTGTACTACCAAGTACTCTAAGAGTTACCACTAACCTTAGTTTCTTATCTCATCCTTTTTTACCTCTCATTTTTCTCCTCCCAACTATGGTTCTCTTGAAATTTCTTGACTTCAGTAGAGTAGTGACAGGCACAAGCCCCTAATCAAAAATATAATAGGCATTCTTGTGCAAATTACATTCACATGTAAAAAAGACAAAATGTTAACAATGGATTAAAAATATATATGTAAAAGAAACAGGTGATCTTTTCTTTCTTCTTCCTAACTCTGTTCTAATATCATCATTATACAAATGGCAATCATAGGCAGAAAACCTACTGGACAAAAAAGTACTTAAAAATCAAAACAAGCAAAGAACACCTGCCAATTACTTAATAAATTGAGGCTTGGAATGGTAAATTACAATTTATAACATGGGTCATAAAATGGATTACTGCGTTTTAAAGGAGGAGGTTGGGAACATGAATCTCCTTGTCTCTGTTAAAAGTTAGTAGAACTGCATACAGAAGGATTTGATTAGGAAAGGTCTATGCCGATATGTGTGGTCACTGATACAACTGGATACCAGAAAAGAGGACTAAAATACTGGAGATATTGTCTGCTAATGATAATTCAGAAAGTTATCCAAAAGCAATTGGGATATTATAACAAGTAAGGAAATTTCTTGCTTTGGCTGCAGCATACAAACAAGGCAAGAAGAGGACAGACCTCCTCTCTCCACCCTCAGATTTAAGGATCTTATTGTAAAGCAAGATTGGTACATTTCTGCTTTCATACCTGCTTGTAACACCTGAATTGGGTTACAGTGAAGTTTTATTTTGTATGCTTCCAAAAGCTTTCAAAGTAAACCAATTCCTGAACCTGGATACTCATTTTGACACATGACTTGGAGACAGGTTACATTACATCACCAATTACGAGGCTATATTGATTTCATATGTCGGCTCAACTGCTAGTGCAAAACAACAACAACAACAACAAACCTCACTGATCACAAGTCACTGATCTCAAATCCACTAGAAATTTAATTCTTGGTCATACTTTAAATGGCGATTTGTGTGAGTAACATTTAGTCAGGTGAAGTTTAAATTTAAATCATCATTTAAATCATCACCACCATCTAAGTCAGAATAAGTAAAGGTAAAGGTACCCCTGACTGTTAGGTCCAGTTGCGGATGACTCTGGGGTTGCACGCTCATCTCGCTCTATAGGCCGAGGGAGCAGGCGTTTGTCCGCAGACAGCTTCCGGGTCATGTGGCCAGCATGACTAAGCTGCTTCTGGCGAACCAGAGCAGCACATGGAAACACTGTTCACCTTTCCGCCGGAGCAGTACCTATTTATCTACTTGCACTTGACGTGCTTCTGAACTGCTAGTTGAGCAGGAGCTGGGACCAAACAAGGGGAGCTCACCCCGTGTGTGGGGATTCAAACCGCCAACCTTCCAATCGGCAAGTCCTAGGCTCTGTGGTTTAGACCACAGTGCCTATATTCTGCCTATTCTCCTTCATGTGACTAAAATTTCCTCCATAATATCTACATGATGGTCTGCTTCACATTTAAGGCTAATCTAGGGATTTACTTTATGTGCATGAGCCTCCAAACTTGTGTGCTTCCCTTTCCCCTCTCTTCTTCTGGTGTGATTGCAAAGAGATTAGAAGCTCTCACTTCCATTTCCCACTAACCATGGCTATCCACTATAGCCAAATCTGGACATAGCTGTCAAGTGCTATGATCTAAGGAAGGATTACCTCCTCACAGCTGTACCAGAGGAGAGTAAAGAGGGAAGAGAATGAGCTTGATGCTCATCCAGACTCCATGGTTTTGTGTCATGCCTGAACACAACCAATCCTCCTCACTAGTTTCACTTTCCCCTTCTAGTGAAGTGAAAAAAATGGATTGACCATTTCAAACTGGTACCACTGGAATATTCTACTTCAGGATCAGGATAGATTAAGAAACTAGAGATGCAGAAGAAATTTGATTCAGTCGCATTTAAAGGTGAATCTACATGATCCGCACATTTCAAAACAATATAAGAACCAATACAAAGACATCTCCCAAAACCCACACTTTTCCAAATTTTCCAGTGCAGTTCTCCAACTAAGTAATGTGTACAAAATTACATATACCAGGGCAAGGTGTGCATAAAATGCACATACAGTGGTACCTCCGGTTGCGCATGGGAATACGTTCTGGAGCTCCGGTCGGATCCCAAGGAATTTGCAACCGGAGGTGCCTGCTCTGTGCATGCACGCAGCACGTAGAGCACTTCCAGGTTTGCTGAGTGCGTAACTCGAAGGATACACAACCAGAGGGGTGCGTATCCAGAGGCACCACTGTATTAGGGGAAACATAGAAACATGTATTACATTGCTTTGCAAAAAAAAAGCTTTACAAAAAAATTGTTTGTTTGTTTCCCACCTTTTTCCCTGTCAGGCACTCAAGGTGGCTTACAGCTAAAATAGAAACACCTAAAAACTTAGGGGACCATCATTAAAAAACAATTAAACATTAATAGAAAATTCGCCAGCAATTCAGTGTGATTTAGTGTTAGAAACGTGTTCATATTAGAAGAAATTCACATTAAATAGCTGGTGAATTTTTATGAGGACCTTTATTTCTAAAATAAAGAATACTTGATTTGGGAACGTGGAGGATCAAATTTAGGATTGGAAAGATGACAAACAGAGAAATCAAAATTGTTAGATTCTCCTATCCTTAATACATCAATGGCTGTTATCAAGATCTCCCAGCTGAAATCACCGCAGCGCATCAACATCCCATCCGAGATCTACAGCAACAATTCTCTGTCACAGTAATTAATGGTTGTCCTTGCTCACAGGCAGTCACTCCCTTACTCTAAAACTCACCACTTTTAGCAACCAGACACAACCAATGCCAAACCAGAGAAACAAACACAGGGATCAGATCCCACAACAAATCCAGACGGCAACTCTATCCCCACATCTACCCTGGCAATAATGTTATAGGACCTAATGACATGAGCAGTCACATCAAGTATTCATTCACTTGCTCCTCTCCTTATCTGTTATATACTATCGCTTGCCAGCAGTGCCCTTCTGCGTTCTCTGTTCTATGACACACAGGTCAGTCTATGTAAAAGAATAAGTGATCACAAATCTGAGTTCCAGAAATAACAGCACTCACACACCAACAGAAATGCACTACAGTTTTCAGGACACTCCTTAGCTGATCTAAAAATTGCCATTCTTTTACGCCAGAATTCCAAACTCTGGCATGAAACTGCTGGCTTAGAAATGTCAAAAAGATTTAATTCCCGCATTCAAGGCATGAACAAGGACACAGCTTCCGTCACAGCGAAGGTATTAATTTACTTAGCAGTGCTAGAATGTTTTCACCTAATACTTCTGCTGGGAATGCCCACTTAACTGAATTGTCACATACATTTTATCACCGTTTGATTGACTGTTTACTGTTCCTCCCCATGTCATATGTAGGATCTACCTGCCAACTAAGAGTAACACTTCATGGAGGCAATGAAGTGGACTGGAGCTGCATATGCAATAGTTAATTTGCCTGTTACGGTGCTACAAGACCCATTATTTTTGCTACAATGGTTAACAGAGCTATTTAGATTTATACTCTTTTGGAAGTTAACTGTTTTTCTGTGACACCTATTTGCTTTCTCCAGCTATGGCTCATCCCCAGTTGAAACAAGACTTAACTACATTTTGTTACCTTCATCTCTTCTCATCCTTTTCCTTCCATTTCCTCCCCTTATTTTGATATTTTCACCATTGGCAAAATTTAGAGAGTTAGCGCCTCTGTACATGGATCCTGACCTTTTTTTCGGGGAGAGGGCGGGGAGTATGGTGTTTTGTAAAACAGCACACACATATACAGTTCTAAAATAAAGGTGACTTCCAGGGTGGCGCCATCGGCAATGGCGGACTCCCTCTGAACTGGAGGGACCAGCTCCACGAGAATCGGGTCTTTTCCGCTACGGCGAAGCGGGGACCCATTCAAAAATCACAGGCGGATGAAGCCTATGACCATGGGACTCGGCGGGCACCTTTAGCGCCCCCCCAACCCGCAAAGGAACCCACTAACGGGCTCCGGAGCGAAGAGGGGGAAGTGGCACGGTGCTGAGCGTCAACTGCTTCTTCCGTGGAGCGAAGCCGCACAGCCGTTGCCGGAGAGTGCTGCCTTTTTCCTGGGACAATTTGGCTTTTAAAACAACCACCCGTGAGTACTTAAGTTTCGGACAATTGGACTCTAAATAAGGATTTGTGAGCAGAAAGGAAAACTGGACTTAAAAGTTTAATTTAATTTGGCACTGAAACGGGAAGGTCTAAACAGGAAGTCAGCCTTCCGTTTCTTTGTAGATAGATTAAAGCAAAGACACAGCAAACTAAAGTGCTGAAAATCGCTTCTAAAGGATTAACTTTCATCATTTAAAATTGTGGAACCCCCTTCGGAAGCAGGAGAAGAGGGGAGATTTTTTCTGGACTGTTTAAACCTGCAGAAGTGAGTGTAAAGTAAAGTAACTTTCCACCGTCTTGATCCTGGAGCGGGGTGTCAGGACTGACGTTCTTTGAAGCTCACTGACCAGAGACAAACGTTTTTGACAGATAGCTAAAGGAAGAGATACATAGTGATTCCATTGTTCCCCTTCGCATTTTAAAGGAACAAATATTGACAAAATATCTGAAAAAGGAAACTTTGTTGTTAGATTTGTTTTTAAAAGAAAAGAACAAGCAGAAGTTTTTCCCCTAGAGGGAGCCTGTGAAACTGTAACCAATTTTGAATCGGGAAGCTCGCAGCTGTTACAGATTACGATCGTGGGAATAGACTTCTGACCTTGCAGGACAATGTATTCAGAAGCTCTGTTGAGTGCTTTCTGTAAAACAAGTGCCCTACTGGAACAGCTACATGAGAAGACGGATTTTATGACTGATGCAATTAGAAATTTTGGACAGGCAGTGGGATATTATATAGAGCCCACCCAGGAATTAGATCAGGAGTGTGCCCTGACAGAACAGATGAGGGAAGAGGATGTTGCTGAATCTTGGGCGCCAGGGATGGAGGGAGCTGCGGCCCAGCAGGAACATGAATTCTTGGATTTGACAAATGAACTTGGAAAAAGCCACATTTGGAAAGATAAAGTTTGGTTTGGTTTGGAAATGGGGGGTTGGATAGATCCCCCCTATGCAGGGAGGTTTGGACTTTTCGAGTCTGGCAATGGGCCGTGAGATGTTTGGGGTTGTGGGGGCTCTCAATTTTGGAGGGTTTTTGAAACATGTTCTTAAATACCACATGGAACTTAGTGGGGGACTATGGAAAAGGGGCTGATTTGTCGAGAAGGGTCAAAAGCATTGTCAAGCTGGAGTTCCCAAGAGTGAAAGAAGTAGGAGATAAAGGAAAATATAGCTATAAATATGAAGAAGAGCTGCGGAAGGGACATGGAAGAGACTTAAGGGCCTTGGACATAAGGTTACCAGGTTAATGCGCTAGATTGATGGGATAGAAAGGACTGACAAAACCCGGGTCCAGGAGGAAGAGACGCTGGATGAAGATTGGATTGTTATTTCTTTTATTATGATTGTTTTATAAAATTGATGAATGTTAGAAAAATGTTGGAACGAAATTATTCGGCTTTAGCAAAAATGTTTAAAGAATTATGTAAGAATATTATGGTTATGAGAAATTGGTAAAAATAAGATTTAAGTTTTAAGGTTTTCATAGTAAGATAAGATTAAAATAGATTAAGGTAAAGTAATGACAGAATATTATGAAATATGGAAAGGATTTGCTGCGACAATTAACAACTAGGATACAAAAAAAGGGACGTGGAGGAGGTCAAAGAAAGAAGGTAATGACAGTTGAGGATTTGAGAATAATGGATTTGTTTTTAAATGTTTGTGGTATATTTTTGTTTTTTAATTGTGTCGTGTTATTTTTTGATTTTGATTTTTATTAATCTGTATTGTTTGACTGTGGTTTGTCTTTTCTTTGTTTTTTCTTTTTTTCTTTTTTATTCTCTTTTGTAATTTTAAAATTTTCAATAAATATCATTTAAAGAAAATAAAATAAAATAAAATAAAGGGTTGTATCCAAGTTAATTTTATTCAGAGTAGTAGGTCTACGTTGAGTAGCTGGAAACAACCCCAGATAATTTAATGGGGGGAAATGAGGCCTGAACAAAATAGTTCCAGAATACTATAATAATGTATCCTATAATGATGTGCTTGATATCCATTTTGGTGTACATTACATCTAAGCAACTACCATTTTGATGTCTTGATTGCTAAGATACCCCGGCCCATAAATCTTGAGAAAGCCACTACATGAAAAGCTGCTATGGAACTCTGGGTTGCTAGGGCAACTGTAGGGGTAGAAGATATACTGCATAAAAGTGGAGGTGCAGGGTGGCACGACTTCACATCTGGATCAACAGAGCAACAAGGAGCTGGGAAATTCAAGTGTGTGTGGAAGTCTATGAGATTTCAACCATGCTATAGATTTGAATGCTCCCTTCTCCAGCATGAATTCCTCTCCCTTCCATGGTCTGTAGTGCTAACAAACTGTTTTAGTCCAATTAAGTTAATCACATTGCTTCACCACAAGGGTTTGTAAGTTGCTTCAAGCCCTGGGTTCGGACTCTGGTCACCAGGGAAGATTTTGGTTAGCAATATTAAGGTTATCGTTAATGAAGCATTCCATGGGGAATTCATGCGAGTAAAAGCAGGTGGAAGCTGCCGTCCCCAAGAAACACTGCCAAGCTCCTCAGCATGGTTAGAGTGGCAAGTGTTACCGTATTGGCCTGAATAGAAGCAGCACCCAAATATAAGCCACACCTTTAAAGTTGGAGAAGGAAAAAGAAAAAATACCCGAATATAAGCCGCTCCATTCCTCCGTGCTCCTGGCTGCATAACGGGGGGGGGGGGGGAGCTGTGCTGTGTTGCTGGTGGCCTTTCCCCTTCCTCGCTCTCTCCCTTCCTGGCCTTGGGGGAGAGGACGGGGGACTATGCAGGGGGTGGGCGCTGCTTTCCCACGTTCCTGCTGCTGTTTGCTGTTTGCCCCACGCTCCTGGCTGCATACCGTAAGGTTGCAAATATAAGCCACACTTTAACTTTTCACAGAAAATTTGGGGGGCAAGTGAGGCTTATATTCAGGCCAATACAGTATGTCTGAACTGCGCCAATTTCTCCTATGTCCAGATAGTGTTCAATATTTTACTGTTTCTCATTCTTTCACAACGTGAAATATTAAAATGACAAAAAATAAGCCTTATGTAATCAGCCACAGTTCACTTTAATTTCAATCAGTCCTTCATAAAAACAGATTCCCAAAGTGCCATGTAAGCAGACGCCTATAATTGTAACTTTTATAGATGAGTTTTACACACTCATAACAATAATACTTACATTATCAACTGATTGGTTCCTATGGAAAGAAACTGCTACCTCCCCTCGTCCTTCTTGTTCATTAACGTCTCATTGTCGTGAAATTCCAGATCTTTTCTAGTATTTTCTTGGTAGAACTTTCAGGCATAAGTATCTGACTATACAGCTGAATATAAAATCTGACACACAGAATTCCTTAGCTATATTTGTATCTGACCTCAGCGAACCATTAATACTAATATAGTCCATGCAGGTTCTTTCTGTCTTCCCATTTACTTTTACTTACAAAATATACTAGCCTCTTAACAATTTCTCTCTCTCTCTCTCTCTCTCTCTCTCTCTCTCTCTCTCTGAAAAGACAAATGCAACTGGTGTAATAAATGTTCAAGAACATTGGAGTGTTGGCCTTAATTAGGTGTTGTATGCAAACTGACAAGTCTTGTAATACAGGGCTTTCCTACTCATGTCACCCAATTAACATGTTCCTGGCAGCGTCAGAGGCAGTATTATAAAACTCAGAGGACACACACTGTGCAACAGAGCTGGAGGAGCTGTGTGTCACTGATGATGAATAATTTTTTTAAGTGCTTCTAACATATAAGTCCTCACATCATTCCCTATCACTTGGAGGTCTGAAGTCCAATAAATAGTGACTTACAAAAGGCCACTTGCTTTGTTTCTGAATTCAGATCTCTCATTCCATGATATAGGGAAAAGCAGGAGTATGCAACTCTGCTTGCAAATCTAGTAACTCCAGATCCTCAGGCCAGGCAACTACTGCTCTTAAGAATTTATGTACCTTTGTTTTATAATTTTTGTACCACCTTCTACTCACTTTTTATCCATGTGAGCCTGACCTAAAGGATTGTGAAAACGTTTTTGCCCTCACTGAGCCATCCTAAACAATCTGGGGATTGCAACACATGTTTTGTAAGAGGTTGTGCAACACCAAACGAAACCAAAGACAAGCTACTGCTCAGTCTTGTAAAACAGCTGATAAGCTTGCTACTATACATTTGCATCCAAAACTACAGTATCTGATCTCCATCCATAGGTTAATAACAGTTTGGCATTGTTTCATTTTGAAAAGCGATTTACACAAACAAACAAACTCCAGAGTATTATGAACTGCATTTGAAATTTTGCTTTTAACATGCACTTAGGGATTTAACTCAGATAAATGAAATAAGTGGGATCTCTGAGTATGACCAGTAAATAGTCTAGGAGCACCTGCTACTACATAGCACCGTTGAAGCTAAGCAGGTACAAACTTGGTTGGGAACGTTATGTGCGTTTATCTAGGTTGTTAGGCATGTCTTTGGCTTTACCTTTTTGACTAATTAAATCTCACTTGTATCATAGCAATACTTGATATTTACCGAGGTTAAGGATTCTTAATGCTTTCCTAGGCAGTTTTCCCTGGGGAAGAACAGGCACTTGCAAACACTTTCATTGTCCCAACTGGTCAGCATTAGACAGACTCAGAGCAGACCCTCTGAAATCAGTGAAACTGTGCATTTATTTCAGTGGGTCTATTCTGAGGATGATAATTTGGGTATCACCCAAGC